>NC_051157.2:84688953-84734940 GCF_013339745.2 Dermacentor silvarum
GGCTCGTTGTGGCAGGCGTGTAAGATTTCACGTCGAAGCGATGAGGGAACAACGAGTAAGTAGTGGCTGCCGCTAGGGGAGAAGTTCCTCTTGTAGAGTACGTTGCGGCGCAAGCAGTATGACGCCAGCCCTCTTGTAAATAGCCTCGGCACGCTGTTGGTTCGTCCTTCCAGGTAATCAATCAGCGGCAGCAATTCAATATCATCTCGTTGTTGGCGTGAAAGATCGGCACTGTCCACGAGTCCCAGAAAGACCGTGTCGTCATCGTCTTGTGCTGCCGTCTCAACAGGAGACCGAGAAAGGCAGTCGGCGTCTGCGTGCCGTTTTCCTGACTTGTAATCGATAGCAAAGTCGAATTCTTGGAGTCGAAGACTCCAACGTGCGAGCCGGCCGGAAGGATCTTTGAAATTAATGAGCCAGCAGAGCGAATGGTGATTGCTAATAACGGTGAAAGACCGACCGTACAAATACGGACGAAATTTCAGAAATGCCCATACCATTGCGAGGCATTCTTTTTCAGTGGTGGAGTAGTTAGCCTCCGCTCGGGACAGTGTCCTGCTGGCGTATGCAATCACCTTTTCGCTGTCGTCCTGCCATTGTACGAGCACCGCCCCTAGACCGACATTACTAGCGTCTGTGTGCAATATCGTCGGGGCGTCTTCATCGAAGTGTGCAAGCACGGGAGGCGCTTGCATACGTTGCCGGAGCTCGTGAAATGTCCGCTGCTGGTCTTCACCCCAAGTGAAAGGTATATCTTCTCTGGTGAGCTGTGTTAACGGCCACGCTATGCGTGAAAAATTCGCAATAAATCGCCGGTAATATGCACATAGTCCCAGAAAATGTCGCACGGCCTTTTTGTCTGATGGGGTCGGGAAATTAGCGATGGCAGCTAATTTATCCGGATCAGGTCGGACTCCTTGGTTACTGACGACGTGACCGAGGAACTGGAGCTCTTGAAAACCAAAATGGCACTTTTCAGGCTTCAACGTGAGACCGGCAGATCGTATTGCTTCAAAAACAGTTTTCAGCCTTCGTAAGTGTTCGTCGAACGTTGCGGAAAAGACAATCACGTCATCCAGGTACACCAGGCATGTTTGCCATTTGAGTCCAGAGATCACAGTGCCCATTAGACGCTGAAATGTTGCTGGCGCTGAACACAAACCGGAGGGGAGTACCTGAAATTCGTAAAGTCCGTCATGCGTCACAAATGCTGTTTTCTCACGGTCTCTCTCATCCACTTCGATCTGCCAATAAGCGCTTTTCAAGTCCATTGAGGAAAAGTAGCACGCGTTTCGCAACCTGTCCAAGGAGTCATCAATACGTGGCAGTGGATAAACGTCCCTCTTTGTGACCTGATTGAGCTTCCGATAGTCTACGCAGAAGCGCAGGCTACCGTCCTTCTTTTTCACTAAAACTACAGGTGACGCCCAAGGACTATTAGATGGTCGAATAACGCCATCTTCCAGCATCGTCTTCACTTGTCTTTGGATTGCCTCGCGTTCCTTTGGGGCCACGCGATAAGGGTTTTGTCGAATAGGTCGGGCGTCGACATCAGTAATGATGCGATGTTTGGTAAGTGGCGTTTGACCAACTCTTGACGCAGATGAGAAACAGCCCTGGTACTGGTTGATGAGCTCAAGAAAATGGTCTCGCTCAACGGCCGTTAACGTCGAACTAACGTCTACAATAGGCGCAGCTGTGGGGATCGTAGATGTCGTCTCCTGCGCTAAGTGGCAGTCTTCTATCGGTATTACTTCGTCGAAATAAGCGACAGCAGTGCCTCTCACGATGTGTCGACGCTCCTTACTAAAATTCGTCAGCAAGAGTTCGGCGCTTCCGTCGATTACATTAATAAGTGCTCTGGCAATGGATATACCGCAATTCAGTGCTAGCGCATTGATGTGTTCAGCGACTCCAGTCCCATTCTGCAGGCTGTCACAGTGCACGGGTACGAGAGAGCAACTCCGCGGCAAAAGTATCACGTCGTCTGCAGCTATACGTAAGCGACGTTGTGGATGCTCTTCATGCGTGACATTATCCGAGTTCGTTGCAAACGTGACGCTTCTGTCGCGGATGTTAATCACGGCACCGTACTCACGCAGGGAATCCATCCCCAGTATAAGTTCCTTGCAACACTCAGAAAGAATGACGAGGGTGGCGACGAAGGTTGAACCGGCGATTAAGAGTCGGGCTGTACATTTCCCGACAGGTGTCATCAACTGACCTCCGGCGGTTCGTATGTTGGGTCCGTGCCATGGCGTCTTCACATTCGTTAGTTTGTCGGCGAGCTGTGCGCTTATGATTAAAAAAATGACAGCAGATCCACGAGGTGAATGATGATGAGTGGGCGAAGCTCCGGAGGGAATCATCGGATCTCCCGCTTAAGGGGACTGCTAGCACAAACGCGTTAGAAACGTGCAGTACTCTCTAGTAAGGGGGAGCGGCCACAGCGTCTTACGCAGCCATTTACACATGCCGGAACGTGCACCGCGTTTGCCGACGCCATCACATGACTGCTGAGAGAGTATACCCCCCGTATTCATAAACGCTCCTCGACTTGAACTTGACTTGCCACCGCTTTGGGCAGCGCGTTCGAAACGCGTTGAAGGTAAGGTGGAGAGGCCACAGCGTCTTACACCAGCTTCTTACACGGGCCGTAACGCGCTAGCACAAACGCGTTAGAAACGCGCTAGAAACGCGGCCTTTCGTTAATGTTGGGTATTTATAGCCATCGTGGTGCGTTTGTCCATGTCCGCTTCGTGGCGTAGTGGGCTAACACCGCGCGCTCGGAAGCGAGGGGTCCCTAGTTCGATTCCGCGCTACGGACACAACTTCGGAATTTTTTTCTCATTTTTCTCAGACTGGTTACACACTACTACTACTACTACGACGGGGACGGAACGGGTGCCGCCATAAGGAGCTTCGCCCCTAAAATTTGAGCCAGTGTCAACAAGAGTGGCTACTTGGTGGCCGTCAATGCGAATGATGAGGTCGGCGCCGACGACGTCAGTTACGTCTCTCGTAGTTGAGTCCGTTGTATTCGTCATTGCATTCGCCATCTTCGCCGTATTCGTCCGTTGCATTCGTCGGAGTCTTTACATCGTCGTACGTCGATAATGGGGGATATGACGAACTTCGAGTACTGGCAACCTCACCCCCGGAGGTCGCTGCGTCTAGTTTCCACGTCGCGGGCTAGGAGACCTGCCCCTAGTGACGTCGGCAAAACTGCGACGAGTCGGTGAATTGTAGCGCGCAGGTGATGGTGAAGGAGAACGTGATCGGAGAGTCGTCGTATTTTGCGGCAGGTCGTTCACAGGAGCGTCGTAGGCGCGTCTACCGTCATACGGAGCATAGTAGTTGGCAGGGAAGCTTGGGTATTGGGCGGCGCGATAGTTGTTACATTTGTGGCAAACTCGATAGACGTGTCCAGCTTCGCCACAATGGTAGCACACTGGTCGGCGATCGACGGTGCGCCACAAATCGGTTTTCCGACACTGATAGTTCGGTGGCAACTCTCCATGGAGCCAAGGATTGGCGTGCGTGTGTCGAAGATACGACATTGTTTGTGGTGGCGTGATCGGCGAGGTCGGTAGAGTCAACGGGGGTGACGATATCGACTCTGTTTGTAGCATAGGTGATGGTCTGGTTGCGGGTGTCAACGGCGTCGAAGTTGCGTTGACAGGACGGCGAACAGCCTCCGCATAAGTAAGGCGCCGCGGCGCGTTACCACAGTCTGGCGATGAAAAAGCTTGCCGGACTTCTTCCCGGACCACATCAGCTACAAAAAATAGCGTTGGCGCCGGTTCCGTACCCGTAGTGACAAATCCGAGCTGCCGAAGCTCTTCTCGCACAACCTCTCGGATAATTTCCCGCAGAGGCTTGACGTTACTTGCAGCCAGAACGGAAGTGTTCGCCGCCGAGTTACTCATGTCATGCTGGCGGTATCGTTGCTGCAGGGCCCGTTCAATGGCTGTGGCCTCTTTTGTGAACTCTGCCACTGTAGTCGGTGGATTTCTCACAAGGCCGGCAAACAGTTGTTCTTTCACTCCCCGCAAGAGATGCCGCAGCTTTCGCTCCTCTGGCATGTCAGGGTCTGCTCTACGGAAAAGGTGGGCCATATCTTCCGAGAACATAGCAACGCTCTCATTGGGTTTTTGCATTCGGATTTCGAGGAGACGCTGCGCATTTGCCCCCCTGTCGATGCTCGTAAAAGTATCCAGCAGCTGTGTGTATAAGTCGTCCCAGGTGGCGAAGCTTCTCTCTCGGTTGACGTACCACGTACGAGCATTGTCCTTCAGATAGAAATAGACGCTCGAAAGTTTGTCCGCCGAGCTGGTCACATGGTTGTACTTGGCGACGCGCTCGAACTGATCAAGCCAATCTTGGACGTCTTCAAAGGCATCACCATGAAAACTCTCCGGAACCATAGGGTTCTGCAGGGTTACTTGCGTTGGAGCCGCGGTGGCCATGGTAGTTGCAGGGGGCGAACGATTTCTTGAGGTTTCTTGCAGAGGACCGGACTCGGTCGCTAGGCCTAGTATAGGCGGCGACTGAACCGGTGAACCGGTGTTTCGATGCGCAATGGCGATTCCGGGCTCGATCGTTGGCTCCGCGAAGGGGTGCCAAGCATGAAGGACGGAGAATACCCAGCACCTCCACCAGTGTAACGACGTGAGATCGACGAGGACGCGGAGCAGCACCAACAAAGACACTTTATCAGTCGCCAAGAAAAACCAACAACGTCTTCTTCGTCTCCACGCCTAACCTTAAAGGCCGCGCTACTTCAACCTTGCCCCCACTGGCACATACCCGCGGCAATATAGTTGTTCCAATACATAACATATTTGTGAATAAAATTGATTTGCAATTTCAAAATTGAAAATTGAGAATGAATAAAATTATATACTTGTAATTAATGGCGTTTTTTGGTAATCTTGTAATTTATCTATTACTTTGTGTACACGGTAACGCTCCTCGTAATTCGATTACATTTTTCAGTGACCAATTATCTGTGACCAGTCACATTTCTGACGATACAAGCTATAATGGACGACGCAGCTTTGAGCGTAAATTTGACGGTAACTACAGTTTAAAAAACAGGAAATCATGTACACCCTTGAGTTCTTACACAGTAGCAGATTGAATGCGTCATCGGCTATGCCTTTCAGTACGTGGCCCACTTTGTCCGCTTCAGGCATGTCCTTGTCGACCTTGTGGCACAGAGACAACACGTCCTGAATATACGAGATGTACGGCTCTGTGGACGTCTGAGCACGAATTGCGAGCTCCTGCTTGGCCGCTAGTTGTCGTCTGATAGGTCTTCCAAATAGATGGCGTAATTTCTGCTTACAGACGTCCCAACTTGTCAGATCTGCCTCATGCGTCTCGAACCAGAGTAGCGCAGTGCACCGCAAATAGAAGATGAGATTCGCAAGCATTATGGTCGGGTCCCATTTGTAATTGCGGCTGACGCGCTCATACATTGCCAGCCATTCATCGATGTCCACGTCGCTTGTGCCGTTGAATGTCACCGGGTCACGAGGGTGCAAGAGAATGACTGGTGACGGGCCTTGCTCACACTGGGTCGCTTGGTCGGTCATTGTGGTGGCAGCAACGAGCCGTCCGCTGCGAAGATCCAGTTCCCGGTGTTGTATCGAGCGTACCCCGCACGTCCACCAAAGATGTTACGTGGAGAATATAGATACAATGGATATATTTACAAGGTAAGGGGCACAACGCTACAGCAATCGTTCAGGAGAGCGCGTGCACACCAGAAAGCCACGCCGTCGTCGTCGTCATCGTCCAAGCACCGACCACAGGATCGCCGCTCGTGACAATATTCCCGGAATCGGTGGTCGCATTCCGATGGCAGCTGAATTGAAAAACACTCGTGTACTTGGTGTACGTTAAGGAGCCCCTGGGGGTCGAACTTTATCGAGAGACTGCACTCTACGACGTCTCTTCATATCCTGTCAGTTGCTTTGTGACGTCAGACCCGGTAATTTGACTTGATGATTGACTTGAAGAATGATGTTATGTATTGCGAAATATCAGTAAGCTCGGCAAGCTCGACTGCATTCACGTTCTGTGTACTATAGATCAATAAATGGCGTTCGTATAAACAAGGATATGTTTAGTGAACGTGGGGGCCCCTGAACTGACAGAATGAAGTCTTCGTCAATTGATTTTCGTGTGTCACTCGCTGTATCCGTCACTGACTGTTCTTTTTTCTTTCTTTTTATCGCATGTAGGAGCAAGGCAGAACTGACAACTGCCCGCTATCGTGATGATTGTGTTTTGAGCTAAAGCTGCGCGGAACAACAAACACACCTGCTTGTCCGTGGGAGAGAGGTCGTTGATCAGCCCCACGACGTTGTTTGATCGAAACAGCCAGCTGTTTGTGGTGTAGAACTGCACAAATTCCATGGCGTTTATGGCCTTGTCATAACGAGCAGCAGAACTGGATAGAGAATGAGCAAAAGCGGAAATGCATTAGTGATGTTACTCATACATCCGTACTCTTCCATGCCAATTTTGGTATATACCAACTGAACGAGATGCCAGTTTTTGATAGGTTTTCGATTGGTTTATTTCCGCCGGAGGGTTTCTGTGGTCGGAACACAAGTGTTTCAGCCTAGGCACATACAGCTTCGCTGTAAACATATATAGCAGTATCGGTGCGTTGCCTCTCTGACATTTTTATATAGCATATAAATAGATTGGAAAATTGCGTTTCAGGTTTGATATCGCCCTCAATAATTCGCCAAGTTAGCTACTGCTTAATGAGTCCACAATCAGCCAAAACATTAAAGCTGAGCAGCGCGGTGTGCTATAATCCGCAAAGCACGTACAAGCGTAACCACATTTTGCTATGTTAAAAAATCAACGGATCAATACGGGAATTCTGCTTATCAAGTTTTGGTCCCTTGAAGTTCTAATGCAGCCAGAATCACTCCAATCGTTGTATCGATGACACATATATTGCGTACGCAGCGACACTGGCTGACTGGATATGTGGTAGAGTTTAATTTATGACCCACTGTTCGCAAAGTGAATGAAGCTGCGTTCGAAAAACGGGGCGAGTTGCTAATTCGGTTTACAGATAATCATGACGTAGCTGAGCTGGAACTAATCATCATGTTCGTCAGCGGACTGAATAAGGGAACCGTCCCATTGTATTATTCTCGCTTTAGTACCTTCTCTTTGATTTTCGGCGGGAGGGCTCGCAGAAGAAACAGTTTACAGACATGCGTATTGAACGCAGGTATGAATCGGTGTAAACATTTCAGCCGCTTTAACAGACTGCAGAACCAACCTGAGCTGCGGTCCAGTTATCCGCAGGGTAATGTCTCGTAGGAACGTAGGCACGAAACAAAGGCCGTACATAATGAGATGATGCAAGACTACGCTTCTGGTGATTATGAAGCTTGGGAAGCTACAGCTGTTCGAGAGGGGGTTTCGCATCATTGTTCTCCGTAATTCCTTCATCACCTCGCCCCACGTATGTGGTTGTAATGCGCCGCTGGTACAATTGTACACTCTCAGGTACGTTGGCCTGTAAGAAAAATTGATTGTATTAAATTGATTGCATTAAAGAAAGTGCTCATTACGACTGCGAGCCAATCATCAGCTGGACTGGATCCCAACTAAACAGGAAGCACAGAATAAACCACAATACGTTTAACGCTGTTACACATTAGGTGAAGTAAAGAAGGTGAACAACGTGAGCGGTGTGTGACGTCGACCGATGCGATGCCTTTATTTCTGAGCAGCCACCCGAGACAGAGCCGAAGCACTACTACTACTAATATACTACTGTGGTCCCACTTGCCGCCGCTAGAGGCACCCGCTGTTTATGTATAGAATTTTCACCCACGTACAAATCGCTTTCCTAAAAATTTTGTCGTATGTTATGTAATGAGTAGCACATGTGTATCAACAACATGGTGTATCCTCAACTATGACCTCCAAGATTTGCACGCGCTGGCAGGTTTTGCTCCAGCCATCTCATTCGCACGGAGAAAGCGTAATTTCAGTGGTGGGCATGGCTGGCTCCTTTCCCGCACCGCGGGGCCGGCTCGCAGCCAGGGCTTTTCATGCGTTGGGGAGGCTTTCGCGCGCTGGCTCCGGTGTGTTGCTGCGGCTTAGATGAGGCGAGAAAATCCGGATTTTTCACTGCTGCATGATCCCTTACTGATTAGGCAAGGACGGCTACCTAAAGCCATGCTTAATAATGGGTACTAGGGTCAAAGCGTGTGCTGTCAGCTATTTATTATTGCGATAGCAATTATATGGACACTTCAACGGGATTTCTGCCGTCGTCGTCGACGTCGTAGTCGTCATCGCCGTCGCCATCAAGTTCCGTATAGATTCCAAGGGCGATCGTCGCCGCGCGCCGTACGAGTAAAAGCGCGCGGGGGACGCGCGCTATCACGGCGAGCCAACGCACGGCGGAAAGCAAACGCGATTGTCGCCCAAAAGGCCGTGGGGGTATGGGGGGGAGGGAGGCGGGGCGACGCTGTGCTACGGCACCAAATGCTTATCTTGCAACCCAGCGCAAGGAGAACTGGCAACGCAATCTCCCACGCGAAAGAAAAAAAAAGTTGCAGTGGCTTAGCTCGGCTATGCCAGGATATACGTAGCCTTAGCAAAGGTTCAGCTGATTATTCTTAGCTTTCCTGGTTGTCTCCTACGCTCAACCACTAATTGCCAGGCAACTACTTCGGGATCCGATGAGTCAAGCTTCTCCGTTCTTCTGCGCTGTTGAGCAGCATTTGCGCTCTCCTTCTCCATGGCTATACCACACTGGCAAACGCCAGTCAGAAGCGCAGCGGCTCCAGCGCAGTGTCAGACGGCGACTGCATAGCGAGCGAGCGCCGGCGCCAGTGCGTCTACCATATGGCGTCTACCACGGCTACGACGTCACTCCTCTGGAATGCGCAGACCGGCGGCGGTGAGTCGCGCGCGGCGGCGGCGGAGTGCGCGAGAGGTGCCGGCTCCGGTGGCTCCGGTGCGCAAGCCGTGTGACATCACTGATCCTTGTGCATGCGCAGCACGGCTCTTGATGTGCCGCGCGAAACGGGCTTGGCTAGGCCAGTGTAGCTAACGCTACAAAAAAAAAAAAAAAAAGCGGGGAGGCAGCGCGGGAGGGACGGGGGGAGCAGCTTCTACTCTGCCAACAAATACGCTTGCACTGGCTGTGGTAGCCGTCGCCCACACCGTCTCTTTATCTCCACCACGGCCGGGCTCGACTGGCGCGCGCACTCGCTTCTTGAAGCGAGCGAGCGAGCGCGCCAGTCGAGCCCGGCCGTGTCTCCACACGGCTCTGACCTTTATGCGCTGTCCATTCGCCGCTCAGTTTCCGTTGAAGCGATAGACCACACAATTCTTCGCCCGCTGCAGCGGCCGCGCCAGCGTTTTGACAGTCGTTGTCTGCGGTCATTCAGTGTGATCTATTCATGTTTGCTTGTGCGCGATGACACCAAGCTTGTCAATTCAGTTAGAAAGCGAATGTGTCCAAGTTTATGCGGCCGATAAAACTACTCTACTATCCCTACTCCGAATAGCTCTCTACCAATTTGCTATCGTGATTGATGCTTCGCCTTTCGGGCGAAACTGCGACATTTTTTTTCCTCAAAAGCGTTAATTTTCTCCCCGTATACTCCCATTGCATTCCCGTGGTTCAGTAGAACTTGTATATCTGCAAGAGTTCGTCATGATACGGGTAGAAAGTATGAACTGCCACCAACTAGCCCCTTACATCGACCTTTTGAATGTACTTATCTAGTGTAGTCTTTGTTAGCGAACGAGCAAACCTAACTCGCAGGACTAAGAGTACCAGATAGATTATGGGGTTATACGGGCCAAAACCACGATCTGATTACTGAGGTTCTTTTAACGCGCCCCTAAATCTAAGTAAATGGGTGTTTTCGCATTACGGCCACATTGAAATGTGGCCACCGTGGCCGGGATTTGATCCCGCGACCTCGCGTTTAGCAGCCCAACACCATAGTGACCAAGCAACCACGGCGGGTACTAAGTGTACCAGTTCAAAGACAAATATTAAACATCGGAATTACAAAATCAGTGCATAAGAATATAGAAAAGTACTGGGGAAAAAAAGCACTAGAGAACTAGTTGGTTGAGAAGGCAAAATGTCCGAGACAGAGCTGAACAATTGCCGGGGATATAACCTGTTAACATAAGCAACAAGTTAAAAGAGAGGCAATGCGCACGCTGAGAGCTCGCTCTGTCTGCCTTCTACGGGCCGCCTCGGCAGGCGCCGGTTCCCTCAACAGCGCCATCCAGGGGCGGCCGGGTGTGCCTCCGCATTACATTTCTTTCTTTCTTTCTTTTTTTTTTTTTTTTTTGCTGGGGGGCGCGTCGAATGGGACGACCGGAGCAAAACCTGTCAGCACGCGCAATCTCTGAGGCCATGGTATAACACAACAAACTATGAGCAGTATGGCATATAATCAGTTTTCCGAATACATTCCTCCAGGGTAATGACGTGAATTTGGCTCTGCAGCTTGAGCTCTGACTACATATAACCTATCGCGCAAAGGTCATCTGGCTCATTGTAGAATGATCGCTAGACAATTGCCTTCGAGATCGCATGGACGCGTCTTTCGATCCATATAATGTGGTGGGATCTCAGACGTGGCCACGGCCATACAAAGCTTGCTTTTTAACACCCAACCAGTCAAAGAGCCAAAAAATAGAAGAGGCTTACACTATTCATGCACAAAGGTTCGGTGTAGCCCTTACCTAGTCGTGGCGATCTGCCAGGCAACGCAGATGAGCGTATCGGCCGCAACGTCAACCGGTATAAGGTCTGCAACGCAGTTATTTCTCAGTACTACCGAGGGTAACAAACCCAAACCTAGCTGTGAAAAGAAAGGAAAGGTGTCAGTACACGCACGGTGCAATACTGGTTCCACAACGTGTTTTGTGTTTGCACACAGCATCAAAAATTTAGACGTGATGAAGCATTCAATTGGTACTTACCGACACGATGAGATCGGTGCCGCTGTTGCAATTGTCTATCCACCCCTTTGAAAAAGAATAAAGACGAACAAAGCGAGTGGTTATGCTAAATTAGCGGACTACATTTGGAACTTGATTTGAAAGGTAATTTAGGGAAAGTGCTAAAATTAGTATTTACTGTTAGAGCAGCCAAACACGTAATTTGTGACAATTTGGTTAAATCAGCCCGGCTGTCCCGTATAACAAGATCCTTGACCACTGGTTAAAAAGAAATATTTCTGTAAGTGCTGGCGTCTCACCGGGAAGGGGTCTTTCCACGATGCAGTGACAATGGATGTCCGGACTATAGCAACAGGCAGCAGTCCTCGCTCGTCCAGCAGTAGTGATTCCGTTACAGCATTTGTCAGAGTGCAATTATTCAGCTGCCCAATTAAGAATTTCTTCCCTAGTTTAGTTGCCTTCTCGTTGGTACATCTGCATAAAGTGTGTTATACACTCCCATGAGCCGTTAATATTTTAAGCAACCTGCGGCATCCATAACAAATACCTAAGATTTGTAATGACCAGATGATGTTGTGATCATGGTCATTGGAGCTTTTCTTTTCCAGATAACCTTCTGGATAAGTATTTCGAGGAAAAGAACAGTGGTATTTCAAGCACAATTGATACTCTTATATAAATAATCAATCTAGCAACATTTTCCCAGGAAATTAATTGAAAGATGACATTTGCAACGGTTGAACAATCGAACGAGTAGTTACAGCTGTTCTTGGGCTTTTTCTTGTTTGCGGCAGGGGCCATGTTCTCGATGTACAGCTTTAGGGGATAACACTTTGAGTGCGTGATGATTGGATACGTCAATGACACCAAGCGCCCTCGTCGTTCCAGTGAGACGGCGCGCTGGCAATGACACCGCACAAAGCTGGAAGTATCCCCCAATGTAACCGACCGAAAACACGGGACTGGGGCGATGAACTTTTAATTTTTGGATGCACTGCCTTCGTCATGTACCACTTTCTACTACCCATTTCCAACACACATGACAGTATAGTCAAGGCTAGTCTTTGGAATCTAGGAAACCAAAAGTGCTGTAATATGCGCCCTTTTTCAAGTAACGTACCTTCGGGTTAACTATCTGAAGCAGAAGAAATGTCTGATCCCAAGGGCAGGAATTCGGTTAGATAAACTATGAGATGGAAATTACTATGGTCAGATTACTTACAGAGCGGCTTCAACAACCTTGTTTGCTTCTACTGGTGTTTGGTACACCATCTCGTGCACATCCCTCTTGCCCCAGTTGCTGTATGCTGTTGACACATGAACAAGAGCCTACGAAAGAGTAAGTGAATGATTCATGCATATATAGAGCACAGAAGCGCACCGATGATAATTGTAATGTGTCCAGGTGCGTTCTAGCGGGTAGGCCTAGAGATAAATACAAGGAAGATATTCGCCAAGGATAAGACAGAAGGCCAACTTATGGTTAATTTCTTTCGTCCTCTAGCACTGAGAGAGGTCGTGCACCACTGCGAAATGCCCTTAGCAAGTGAATTGACGAATTTAAAATGGCTCTGCGGAGTCTGTTCTATTATCTAGCAATACTAAGCTCAGTGCCTGGAGAAAACAAAATGCGTTCAGAAAGCCTTGTGCTGCGCGTTAGACGGTGCGAATGGCAATGACACCGCATAGTTCCTGTTTCTGAGCAGTTTCTGAGCACCAAAAAATATAAAAAAACTGAATACCAATGCATCTTACCTAGAAGGTTTATTTTGCCATTCTTGTATTGAGAGCAGCATTACCAACAACCGCAAACACAATACCACCAACTGCCAATGTTATGGCGCTTTCTTCAAATCTTTTTTTCTTGGCATATCTTGGCTCAAGCTTGGCTCAAGCAATCATTTTATGTCCGTGTAATAGTACAAAAAAACTGAACTGGGAATATGCCTCGCATTTCGATGAAAATTTTGGAAAGTTGCCCCATCAAAAGGTCACTATATACAGGTATTTGTAGAGAATGCGGAATAACTCACACAGAGGTTTCGCATTTGTTTACAGATGTCCACCGTACGCCATGTTCCCAAAACATTCAGCTGAACGGCCTGTCTAAAAGACATACAAGAGATGTTGTAGATTCTGTCATGACACTGTGGTCCAAAACATTTGTAGAATAAACATTACAAATGTATGGTCACTTTAGCCTAACCAAAGTTAAACTAATAGTAGGCAGAGATGTGTGTACGTCATGCGGCACGGCCCCGGAAATGCTTCATTTTTCTTCTAATTCTATTCAATTGAAAAGTTTCGCTTGAATCAGCAAAAACAAGTAAGCTTCATTCACATCCACACCACTTCTCCCACCATGTTTACATTCAAGGAAACCGCAAGGTGAAAATGTATATTGCTGCTTCAGGGTGCCTGTATTACATAGTTACAGAGCTTATTCCTTACACAAAATTATTTGCAATTCTATAAGAGAATATTGCCACTGAGAGAAAGCTCTGTGTTGCAGGGCACAGAGCTCTGTTGACTCACTTGAACGTTTCTTTGGGCCTGACTGTGGAGGCCAAGTGGAACACGACCGACACTTCATCCACTAAGGTGCGCATGTCAGTTTCACTTAGTCCCAGGTCTGGCAGAGCTAGATCACCTGCAACTGCCTTCACTTTACCGAAAGCATCGGGCACTTCTTGTCTGATTCGTTGAAAAATCTAGACAGACAAAAAGAAGGCGAGTGAAATGTACACGTGCTGAGGCTATCGATGACAAAGTATTATTGTACCTGCACCCATGGGCTCGCTTCTGGATTTGAAAAACGAGTGTGGTCACACGCCAGAACAACTTTATTACCGCGTCGAATATGTGTTCAGTATACTTATTTATATATGTTCGTAGTTTTCGAACGTAACTTAGTAGTCACAGCTACGCATACTACTCGTCGAACTCCTGCGTGTGAAGCACAAGCTTATGCTACCAGCGTAATTTCCAACCTAGCCGTTATCTGATTTTAGTTCAAATGGACACTAGAGTCTTAGCACACGTGACGTACTTACTAAACATTAGGGATGCTGCGCATGAAGCTTGTCTAAGGACGTACACATGTGTAACCTTCCTGTTGCTTTCTAGTAGGTGAACACGTTATTTAATACCGCTGCTATGATCCATCCAGTCGCTACAAATTAACTGTACAAAGAAAGATGCAATCACATGCACGCAATTTTCGAGCGACGGCGACAAGCGGCAATTTCGGCCGTCGCAGAGGGAGTAACCATCGCTTGTCGCGTTGCCGCGGTTTCTGGCCCGCCAGAAAATTTCCCTTGTGGCCGGGAATCCACGCAGCGGCGTCCGGGGACAAGTAGCAGTATGGCAGCACCCAGGCCGCCCGCTTCGATCACATTTTGCTCTTGCTGCTTGCTCTCCAACATGACAGCAAAAAATAAACTGTAAAATCGGCCTTTGGTTAGTCTCATCTCACGATTAGGACAGCTATATTGCGATGTTTCGTCGTTATTTGTTTAGGTGAGATGCTTGTTTTGAGGAGTGGGCCGTCCAGCGGGCCAGCGCCATTGCCGAGGATCTCGCAAGATCTTTCTCCGGCGATGGACCCCTGGCAGCCTAGCCCCGGGCACCAACAGCCATAACCGTTGGACAAATAAAGTTTATTCCTATCCTATCCTTGTTTTGACGCTGCGGGCCTAGGACGCCAGTGAAAACCGCCCATGTGTTTTGTACCTGCCAGATGGCTCCACGAATGTTTTACAGCGTAAGCTGTTATGGGCTCATTCCAATAGCCGTTTCGGTTCGCGATGTTGTCCGCCACCGCCACCGTCTCCGCCGATGGCGTCCGGTGACCGTAACCGCTATCGCCGGAAAGGCAAAAAAGTATATGGTTCCTGCCGGGATCGAACCCGGGTCCACTGCGCGGGTACAGTACCACCGAGCCACGCATGCGCTTGCTATCAGGTAGCGGAAAAATGCCCTATAAACGCGCCCTAGGCAGGCGCGCAGGCGCAGACGACGAGATGCGATTCAGAGGAGGTGCGCAATCAACGCGATCCCGAGCCTCCGCCAGTATGGTGGCGCCATCTAGATTAGGCGCCTGTAAACGTAGAGCTACGTGCGCGACTACAACCAGGCATCATTGGGCTCAGCAGACTGCCGTGCAGAGAGCATTACAAGCCGCTGCTCGCCGTCGACGCCGGGCAGACAGTTCAGATCGTTCTCGTCAAAACGAGGTGAAGAGACTTAGCCACGAAGACCTTGTTGTGTGTGGTGCCGAAATTGGAGCTATTCTTGAGCCACTTCGCCAGCTTACGCTGTGACTGTGCTGCGTGTGCCGCGCAAGCCTGTAACTTCTTTCACTATACGTGTCTCATCGGGCTCATGACCGCGGTTTATTCATGTTCTAGCTGTAACTTCGCATTTTGTCGTTCTGTAGACGTTAGCTGTACTAAGTGCTGAATATATTGCTAAAAATACATTTATTGTTATTTTAAACAAAAAGTCGGCATTCGAAACTTACTTCAGAACAGAGCATAGCATCCAGTCTCGCATCTGGTTCCACACCATGCTTGCTGCGTATCAAAAGGTAGATGCGCTTTACAGGGCAACATCGTAGCAATTTCTCGAGCAGAACCTGAAACATAGGCTCACTTGTGAGTGACTTCCACAAAGCGAAAGTTTAGTCAGAAAACAACCCTTCCATAAGTTTACATATCTGTAAATGTGAGAAACATTTATATTATCCCATATTCTGTGTACCCTTGAGGAAACTCAGATTGACAGCAACTTTCATGACCCCCAGTGTAAGGCTCTGTAATATTTTTTTACACAGAAACTATGACTGAAGATTTGTGAACAGATAATAGGGTTGTAAACAGAATACACGAACTGGGAACTGCAAGAATTATGCATAACTTAGTTCAGGCTCAAAGGCTACACAGCCAGGCTCAAAGTTCAGGCTACACAGCCAGGCTGTGTAGCCTAGTGGTTACGACGCTCGCCTTGGGACCGGGCGTACGCGGCTTCGAATCCCGCCTCGGCCAGAAAGTTTATTTTCTTTCTTATCGGCCGCATCTGGCTGGCATTGATAAAATTGAGGAGGCGCTGCGTGAGACATGGACGCCATCTGGCAATACATCGGGAAACATGAGCTTGTGCAGAGGGTTTCCTTCGTCCATGGCAGAGGGCGCTCGTCGGCGCGCAGTCGGGGAACGTCGTTCGTCTGCGCGCATAGCATGGCATTTTCAGCGCAGCTTAAGAAACTAGCGTCTTTAGAGTTACGTATCTATGTATTTTCTATTATAGGAACACACCTCCTAATATTTACCTAGTGATGTTGCGCCTCAGATATGCGTAACATTTACTTTGTGATCGATAACGTTCACAAGTATGAACAGCCGTACCAGTTTAAGTAGTGTGGGCGGTAAGCAAGTGGTCCAACTTTGGCCGGGTGGCTGAATCGGGTGACAGACAGACAAACAGACAGACAGACAGACAGACAGACCAAATTTTCAGCGTTTAAGTTCCCCAAGAAAGACTATCGTCTTTAAAATTCCGAAGTTGTGTCCGTAGCGCGGAATCGAACCAGGGACCCCTCGCTTCCGAGCGCGCGGCGTTAGCCCACTACACCACGAAGCGCACATAGACACACGCACCACGATGGCAATAAATACCCAACATTAACGAAAGGCCGCGTTTCTAGCGCGTTTCTAACGCGTTTGTGCTAGCGCGTTACGGCCCGTGTAAGAAGCTGGTGTAAGACGCGGTGGCCTCTCCGCCTTACCTTCAACGCGTTTTGAACGCGCTGCCCAGCTCTTGCTACGCACCACAAATTACGGCTGGCTTAAGCAGATTCACTGTTAATAATCATCATCAACAACCCGATCAGTAGACTGCAAGCATTGAGACCTCCAGCACACATCTAGAATTACCTATGTATGTCCTGTGCCCAAGAATTATTACAATTTGAATTCAAAACCAATCCCTTTACTTCGATACCAAGCCTTATTTTGGTAATAACCTCGTGGTACTTTTTGACAAAGGCACCTCTGTAGACGGTACCACAAAAACCAAGTCTCCAAATATTGTAGCTATAAGTACAACACATCCTTAAAATAGCATAAAAAGACGCACACCTTTCCGATAAAGCTGGTTCCTCCTGTGATAAATACCACTTGATCTTGATAAAAGTGGACAATCTGCGATACCCCATTTTCTCCGGTTGGCCCCTGCGGCGCCAGAACGTGTTGAGGCGGGCTTTCCCTTCCCACCATGTCACTTGGCCGTTGGAAGTCTGCTGCAGATAAGGAGAGCAAGTCGTTTGCATGCGCAATATACTCTATAAATATATTGTCACTTCTGACCCAGAGACAGATTATTTATTGCACAGCCATCTGCGGAACATCAACTATAAAAATATCGAAAGGACTTTAAACTGCGTGCGCCCGCTGGGAACTTGTTTCCTATCTCGTGCACTTTTCAATAACATTTCGAATATTCCCTTTGTCTCTGCTCAGTCGACTACCAAAGAAAAAAAGATGGAAAACACGAAAACCTTTCAAACTTGTCAAAAATCAGTTGCCCTTCTCCTTTGTTTTTCATTTCCCGCTAGAACTCATAATGGAACTCACCCATATGGTCAGGCATTCTCAGTGCTCGCTACGCGATCAACGCAGCCGCACTACACACACACGAATCCTTGCAAAAACTAGAACATTTACTACATCTGCTTCGTCGGGATCAGCAAGCTGGCAGCTGCTGGGAAATACAATCGAAACCACCCCATCCACTCACCGAGGCGCCACCAAGCGGTCGCAAGCGATCACTCAGTGCTGGCTCGCTGGCTTGCTCACTTGCTTAACATGTTTATTCTGCTATCCGGTTGCTTTGCGCGCACTGTGACGAGATAGTCTGGATTTCTTCACGCTCACTTATTAATACCGTGCAGCGTAGAAAAATATGAAGATGGCGCCGAGACATTCAGTCGAGGAATTCGAAAGAGCTACTGCATATACCAAAATTGGCTTACCATTATTCCGGTACCTTATCTGACTCATCGCAGGATGTGGGTAGAAGTCGCCGGCTAAGCCTATCATGGACCGCCTTCAATGGAGAGTGACTATTGTTTGGGCTGCTGGTATGTTTCTGCGCAGCATTTCATTTACGCAAAAGGCCGAAAACATGATGTGCAGCGACCGCCGTGAAATCTCGAGAGCGAGAGACAAAAAAACTAATTTGTTTCGAGCGCTGCTGAGGTCGCGTTGAGGAGTTTTTCGTTGTATTCGTCCTCTGATTGGCTGATGGCTGCTCCAGCTTGACGGCGCTACATGTTATTTAGTGCGACAGAGTTGCGTAGGTGAATCGGCGGCCCGAAGGTCGCCGATGCGGCGGAAGCTAATCCAGCCTAGGGTTGTCAAATTGCTTGCAGCTAGCAATACATGTCTCTCTATACCCACTCTTTCCGGAGCATATATGGACCAGAGTTCAACGCCCCGTCACATTGAAGGCAGCATAAAAAAAGAAAGCGTGTCGCAGCTGCGGCAGTTTGGGCAATGATTTCCCAGTGCGACAGCGTGGCGTTTTCCATCCCATGTATTTCTTTTTTTTCGCATAATATACGTTTCTCGTTTTCTCGCTAGTCCGAGTGCTCGCATACATTTACCCAGAGAGAAAATGTGTTGAAAGATCTTCGCTACTGCGTACTGACACGGTTGCTCACGATTGCGCTAACTCGCTTTGATAGCAGACTATGATCAGGGTGATCCCTTCTGGAATGCTGACTTCATATGCTATGCCAGCCAAGGGGGACGAAGGCACTGCTAAAAACACTTTTTAGACACAGCGGACCTGAATATCCTGTTTTAGCCTAATTTGGTGTACGTTATCGTGTGCTGGGATTGGCTTCGATGATCCGCAGCGACTGTGATCGTGTGTATGTGCTCTCTGCCGTTCACTCTACTTTTGTAGCGTTAGCTACACTGGCCTAGCCAAGCCCGTTTCGCGCGGCACATCAAGAGCCGTGCTGCGCATGCGCAAGGATCAGTGATGTCACACGGCTTGCGCACCGGAGCCACCGGAGCCGGCACCTCTCGCGCACTCCGCCGCCGCCGCGCGCGACTCACCGCCGCCGGTCTGCGCATTCCATAGGAGTGACGTCGTAGCCGTGGTAGACGCACTGGCGCCGGCGCGCGCTCGCTGTGCAGTCGCCGTCTGACACTGCGCTGGAGCCGCTGCGCTTCTGACTGGCGTTTTCCAGTGTGGTATAGCCATGGAGAAGGAGAGCGCAAATGCTGCTCAACAGCGCAGAAGAACGGAGAAGCTTGACTCATCGGATCCCGAAGTAGTTGCCTGGCAATTAGCGGTTGAGCGTAGGAGGAATGAACAGAAGAAGGCTATATGCATGTGCCATATAATACGTATACCGCGTGTGTGTCATTGGAGCAGCAGTAAGCATGACAATCAAGCTAATCCTTGACAATCTAGACAACCAGGAAAGCTAAGAATAATCAGCTGAACCTTTGCTAACGCTACGTATATCCTGGCATAGCCGAGCTAAGCCACTGCAACTTTTTTACTCATCTTTCAACCACCCTTTACTCCGTTCCTTAGTGTAATGTAACGAGCTGAATTTTCCATTCTTGTTATATATAAGCGTCTTGTTTTTCTCTTACCTGGGTGCTCATAACACCTGGCAAGAGCTGGTGGAAGCCCAGGTGACCAACCAACTCGAGAGGCTGAAGCTCACGCCGATGGGCAGATCGGTCCTTGCGCGCCTCGGCTACGGAGAACGCTACATCTCCGACGCGGACCGCAAGGTCAAGATACCGCCATGCTTAAGAGAATCCCTGAGCATCGACAAACTACCGCGCAACATGCATCCCGAGCATCATCGGGGACGCCGGCTCACTCGAGTCGACGCCATCCGAAGACGCCAGAAGCACGATCCAGATGCTCGCTACGTAGATGCGTCCAAATACCCGGGAAAAACCGCTTACGCCCTGAGTGTGGTTGACTCGAGAGACAAAGAACTGGCATCCGCCACAGTCAGGGTGCGGAACTCGGAGACAGCGGAAGAAGCAGCGATCGCCCTCGCCACCACCACGAGCACGAACGCGGTCGCAGTCTTCACGGACTCCCAATCCGCATTACGCAATTACACGAGAAGCCGAATATCGGTGGACGCAGTCAAAATTCTGCAGAAAAGAAGCACTCCGCTCCCTTACCCTTGCGTCACATGGTTACCAGGGCACGAGGGGCTCGAGGGAAACGAAGCGGCACACGCCGCGGCCCGCGATCACGTCAACCAGGCCTCTCTCGCCGCCTCGCGAGACCCCCGACCGCCTGGTGACGCAGCGGAAACGGAGACAATACCCCCCACGTATAACGCCCTCCTCCAACACTACCGACTGGGATGCAGGGTGTACCCGCCACCTCATCCAAAACTGACGGAAGAGGAAAGCACTGCATTCCAAAGACTGCAGAGCAAAACGTACACCCATGGGATCCTCATGCATCGCATCCACCCGACACTACACACCTACAACTGCCAGATCTGCGCCGTGCCAGACACTCTGGCTCATTTGCTACTCGAGTGCCCGTGGCGCCCCGAAGACGCCGTTACCAAACATACAACGGCCGAAGACGTGAACCTCCTTGCCGAGACGTGGGAGGCCAAGATCTCCACCCCGGCCCTGGACGAACAACGACGTCTTGTCGCCAGAGCCCGGGATGCTATCGCGGCCAGAGGATTCCTGGAATGAGGGACCCTCCCACCTAGAGTGATCCACAGCTCAAACGCTCGGGAACACTGTCTCGAAAATTAAAGTTTATTTCATCATCATCATTTCATCGATATCTTTACGCACACAGCAACCAAGCTCCAATAGTGATTTTCTCCGTTGCGCCGCAGAAGCTGTCCACGAGCGACACGCTTCAGCTTGCATGACCTCTGAAGAAGCGCATTGTCATGAGCGAAGTGATAGATTGCATGACTTTGCCTACGAGACTTGCTGCATAGACACTTGCAGCGCTTTACTGGTTATCCTCCCTGCCTTTCCTTTCTCGCTCTCTCTCTCTCTCTCTGCAGCGCTTATGTTTCCGTGTTGTCTTCCAGTATTTCAATGGTGAGCGCGGCTGCGAAAAAAACGCAGAAACTGCGTTTTTCGCCTAAGGAATGCGTTAACTGCAATGGCGCATTGTAGAGCGCATTAGCGCCGCTCTTTTGCCTTTTCAAAGGAACACATTCGGCAGAGGTCTGTCTCGTTGGGAAGAGCTGAAACAACGACTGAAGAAGCTCCAACCGAAGTTTTATTTTAAGAAGTCACGCCGTTACCGCGCAAGCGGGTGGGCTTGATTACACGTATATACAGCACCTCACTTTCCAGTTCCTCACCAATCCCGGTGGACCAATATCCCTACCTAATGATACCAGCCCACGGCTCTCCTTGCAAATCACTGATGCATTACATTCGCTCCAAAAGAAGAGCAGACAGCAAACGGAGACTATATGAAGCTACACCAGTCCCCGTGTTTGACGAAAAAGGCGGGGTTACTCGTGCGCAAGAGGTTTTTTGGACAAGGTTATAGCCAACGCTACATACAAACCACACATACTTGGCAAGTGGCACCAAGCCAGACAGGGTACGACTGCGAACACTTATCCCCGATTCACACATTGTCAGGAGCCATGCAGAGCAGACTTGTCACACCTCATATGGAGCTGCGCAGCTTTTTCACAAGTGAAATCCAACATCCAAGACTTACTGCACGGAGACCTTAGAACTCAAGGAAATTGAATACAAAACTAACTCTGAAACACAGAAAGCCATCGCAACATATGGGGCAGACAAAGTGGCTTGTTGCGAGCGGTGTAGGAGAGGTCATACACAGCCCATGCGAAAGCGACGGAACTGAACATGCACTGAGAAGTAGCAGAGTGTACATAAACCGGAATACCAAGCGCTGAGAAGAAGATGCGCCTCAACCAACCGCCCGCTAACTTGCATTCCTTTTATTGCGATAGCAATTATATGGACACTCAAAAGCAGATTTCTGCCGTCGGTGTCGCCGTCGCCGTCGCCGTGTGGTTCCGTATGACGTCAATGAAGATGAAATCGTCGCCGGTGGTAAGTGGGTGGTAAGTGGTTCTTGAGGGAAAGGGAAAGGTTGGCGCTATCTTCTGCAGCCCTTGAGGGAGCACGGCTCAGCGCCAAATGCCGAACGCTGTATGTGCGAGTGAAAGGGCACGAGGGGCGCGCGCTTTCACGGGGAATGAACGCACGGCGGAGAACAAACGCGCGTTCTGCGCCGTGCTCGCTTAAGGGCTGCAAAAGTAGGCGTCTCTTTCCTCCTTTACAATCACCATATATGTAGAGCAAACGCGCCTTCTTCCGACGCGCGAGAGGCCGTGGGGGAGGGGGAGGGAAGGGAGGCGACGTTTAGCTGCGGCACCAAATGCCTATTTATATCAGAGGCTCCGGCGACAGTCACCAACGCCGCACGCATTTTGAGCGAACGCGGGCAAAACGCTGACTGCGTCGACAACAGTTCTGCGTGTTTCCGGTGCTGCTGCATGTCCAAGTTTATACAGCTGATAAAGCTAATATCATTACTCCGTATAGCTCTCTACAAATTTGCTATCGCAATTGATGCTTCGCCTTTCAGGTGAAACTGCGACAACTTTTTTCCCCTAATCTCCAACAGCGGCCGAGAGTCGTCCCCTTCCTTAAAATAAAGGTTTTATTCATTAATTCACTTTAAGAACTCGACGGTTTCGGAGCCTTACCGGTGTTGTGTCTGGCGCAGGTGGACTTTGCGCAGACCTTAGAAATAAAAGGCGAGAAGTGTTTCCGACGAGCAACTAATGTTTTCCTTCGTGATTTGAAGTGACAGGACTCTGAGCATCGTTTTGTGAACTATTATGATTAAGCCTGACCCCCATGGCGACGCGGCGTTTTGTCGTCTCCATATCCTACTATATAACCTTCTCTAGTACCCTCATTTCATAAGCGGTATAATTACAACACCAGCGTTGTTTTGGAGATGAACGGTCTTAAGCGACTAGGAAATGCAGTAGTTGCAATGCAGGAGCTATCTATTCAGGAGATCCTTCTTTGTGCAAAGTGCGGATGGCCGAAACGCTGACCATTACACTTGCCACGGCGTCCCACAGGGTGGTGTTCTCAGCCCCACTTTGTTCAACATTACAATCATTGGACTTTCCGAGGCTCTACCACATACAGTCAACCTTTCCGTAAATGTTGAGAACATATGCATCTGGGCCCCGGCAGTTGCAAGTCCCCAGGTGCGTGCACGGCTTCAAAAAGCAGTGACCCTGACATCGTCATAACTGCATGCACAAGGCCTCAGCATTTTCGCCGATAAATGCGCCTTAGTCACTTTTGCCCATAAGCCTACGACCTGGTACCCCGTTTCTATTCACCACCAATTTCATATGCAAAATCTCACCAGTTCCTAGGCGGTATTATTGTCAGAGACCTTTCATTGAGCCCCTACATCTCATACTTGAAGAAGATGCTTACCTCTATCGTCCGTATACTAAGGCTTCTCGCCTGTAAAATGTGGGGCACATTGGTTGCGTCTATGCTTCGACTATACAAGACACTCTTCCTAGGATACTTGCGATATAGCACACCAGTGCTGTCCAATGTTAACAAAACCAACATCCGTGTCCTACAGAACATTCAGTCTCAAGGCCTTCGAACATGTCTCGGTGTGCTTCAGTCGTAGCGACAATTGCCATCGCGAGACACCACCCAATAACAACTTATATAGCTGTCGACGCACTCCGAGCGCATGTTCGCCATATATCCAGAGTTTCTGACCAGTATCTCGCTCGCTTGCCTGAGAAAAGACCTAAGGCAGCGTTTTCCAGATCAATTTCGGCTAACCAACACTCTTTGTCATTGAGATACCTGCAAATAAAGCCGCCATCTCCTCTGTGGTGCCTGAAAAACCCTCCTGTGGAATTGCGAAGAAGGCCAGCTTGACCTCTGCGGCTTTCAAGCAGATCACATTGAAGCTTTTTCATAGTTTGTACAATAACCGATTCCATTCTTACACAGACGGTTCGATGTCGGAAAGTTCGACGGAAGTCATTGTTACACCATCTCGATCGATCATAATCAAGGTTAAGACTTCCCACGTTACGACATCTACATGTTCCAAACTCACCGGTCTTCGCGCTGCTGCGGAATACATTGAAAAAGAACCAGCTAGCAAATGGTCAATATTTTGTTACTCGAAAGCAGCCCGTCGAAAGCGTGCGAAGTTTAGGGCGTGGAAATTACTGACCAACTGGTGACCGAATCAACGAAATTTGCTATTGCGTTTCTGAACGCAGACATGATATAATCTTTCAGTGGGAGCCTGGACATTATGACATCGTTGGTAATCACCTCGCCGATGACGCTGTCGGACGTGCCCAGGCTGGAACACCGACACTCCTTATACCTTTATCGAGAGTAGACGCTGCACAAGAGCTTCGCAATCATCGTGCGTACCATCACGTTGAGTTACTGGCATGCTCCGCATAACTGTAACCATCGATTATACAGCCTCGACCCATCAGTGAAACTGCAATTACCACGACGTCATGCAACACTGCTGTATCGGCGGTGGGTAGGAGAAGCCTTCACTAACACCCATAACTGTCATATTGGAATGGCAGACTTGTGCGCTAAGTGTAAGTGTGAAGAGACCTCCAATCAAATTTTTGTGCGACTTTTCTCGCTTCAATACACAATGCCAGACTCTCCAGTGTGCCTTGAATAGAATGGGCAATAGGTCATTTACAGAAGCAAAGGTCTTGGAAGCCGGCCTCACAACTGATCAGCCCAGAAAGACATTCGAGCTCTCCTACAGTACCTGAAGGCGACATACTTGAGTGGCCGATTTACTCCATTTCACAAGCTAGTTGCAGGACTGTCGGAGCTACACGAATTCTTAGCCAATAGGAAGGCCGAATGCCCCTCGAGATGTGCTCATCCGCGCCACGTCGTCTGCTCAACGTCTGCTTGCCATCCTGTTACATGCTCCATGATTGGTAGATTGACGCAAAAAAAATGTTTTGACGCCGTAACCATTAGCTGCGTTTACATGCATGCGACTGCAGGGCTTCGCTTTACCCGTATACTTTACCTGCAGTTACCTTGCATCCTCCTTAGCACGTAGTACGGGGCGAATGCCCTTACAAATGTTCAGCTGCGCCACAGTGTCTGCTCGGCGTCTACATGGCGTTTTCTCGCTACCGTCATCATGTACCATGCTAGAGCGGGCATAGTAAATTAATGATACAGTGAACAATTGGACTTTTATAGCGTTCGGCATCGTCAACGCATCACTAATGCTAATGTTGTGGCGCCATCAGCTAACTAGAAATCAAAACAGTTTTGCGGCTCGGTGCCGTGTCTGTAGTCCTAGCAGCGTGAAAACAAACATCCGATCTCAATAATTAGGACAAAACATGCCTAATGATTCGACCCCAGCTTGAGGTGAGACTTAGCGATGACGGATTTTGCCGCGTGTTTCTTGCTGACAGAGCGGAGAGCCAGTAACAAGCGCGAATTGGGATCGAAGCGGCTGGTCGGCGCTGTAAGGGCGCTGCCATGCTGCCACGGTTGGGGTGGCTATTACGGTTACCGGTGGTATCTGCCACAGTAATTCTCGGTATACGACGTGCATGCGTAAACGTCCTAACATGTCACGTATCGCTGTACCGTATCATGTAGCGAGCAAAAATAAAAAGTTGTCGCAGTTTCACCTGAAAGGCGAAGCATCAATTGCGATAGCAAACTTGTAGAGAGCTATACGGAGTAATGATATTAGCTTTATCAGCGGTATAAACTTGGACATGCAGCAGCATCGGCAACACGCAGAACTGTTGTCGACGCCATCGGCGTTTTGCCCGCGTTCGCTCAAAATGCGTGCGGCGTTGGTGACTGTTGCCGGAGCCTCTGATATAAATAGGCACTGCGTGCCGCAGCTAAACGTCGCCTCCCTTCCCTCCCCCTCCCCCACGGCCTCTCGCGCGTCGGAAGAAGGCGCGTTTGCTCTACATATATGGTGATTGTAAAGGAGAAAAGAGACGCCTACATCTGCAGCCCTTAAGCGAGCACGGCGCAGAACGCGCGTTTGTTCTCCGCCGTGCGTTCACTCCCCGTGAAAGACGCGCCCCTCGCGCCCTTTCACTCGCACATACGGCGTTCGGCGCGCTGAGCCGTGCTCCCTCAAGGGCTGCAGAAGATAGCGCCAACCTTTCCCTTTCCCTCAAGAACCACTTACCGGCGACTATTTCATCTCCAAATGACGTCATACGGAACCTCACGGCGACGGCGACGGCGACGCCGACGGCAGAAATCTGCTTTTGAGTGTCCATATAATTGCTATCGCAATAAAACTCTCTAGTGTAGCCAACAATCAGCCAGTTACGCCCGGAACTATATATACCGCTGCGCAATGATATTGCCTCTGTACGCCTCGTACCTTATACCTTCGGCAGTGCTGCAAACAGCTTGTGAGATGGAGTATAGATATGCTTCACCTGGACTTCGTGTATGTGAAAGTGCCATCAAGACTTGTGCTTTTTCTCTCTTTTATTTCACTACCCCATCCTCTCCCCACGTGTCGGGAAGCAAACAGGACAATGTCTAGTTAACCTCCCTCGTTTTCCTTCCTCCTGTCTCTCTCTCTCTCTCTCTCCTGCAATGCAGAATCTACAGCGTCATTTAAGTAAAAACTTTTGAATATAGCAGCCACCGTCACAAGATCTCTGTCGCAAAGCAAGTCTTGATTATTTGAGATCGGCATGCCGAAATAAATACAGATAAAAACTGTTTAATGTTAAAACTTTCTATGAGCTAGTCAGCTTCATTGCACCATCGGCTTTGAAGCTATGATAGATTATAAATAAAGCAATCTTATCGTGATTATTTAACAAGGCATATCGACGTCGCCTTCACTACGGGCCTGGATTATCCTAAAATGCTCGTCCGTACGGAGATGCATTCTTCTGTGCCTTGACATGAACTTTAGTTCATAGGTATTCCTCTTCGCTATTGTCTACTATAGCAACCCCTTAATTGTAGAGCAGAGGTTTTCATTGATAAAACCTGGTGCATCCAATGAGCTAATGAGCTCCTTCATTATAAGACGAAGTTCGTTTGCTCTGAAAAGGAGTACGCAGCGTCTGCAGCGTTACTTCAACTGTGTGATTACCTTAGCAAATAATTCATGCCTTTTCCTGACCACATATATTTAGCCGACTAGTACTGTTGTATCGTTCTATTGGTTTCTTCAAACCAGAACATACATGTACGCTTCATAAATATTGATTTCCTTCTTTTTCAAACCATTGATTTCAATATTAAAGTTCGTCAAAAAGTGCCTACTATCTGTTATTATAAATTGCTGATGCCCAAGGGGCTTCCTCACAACCTCCCACTAGTTCTTAGGAGTTTTAAATCAGTGTTCTTCTCACTTTCTTTCTTTCTTTCTTTCTTTCTTTCTTTCTTTCTTTCTTTCTTTCTTTCTTCTTTCTTTCTTCTTTCTTTCTTTCTTTCTTCTTCTTTCTTTCTTTCTTTCTTTCTTTCTTTCTTTGGGAAGCAATTCATATTTTCTTTCTTGCTTCTTTGACTGTCGTTGAACTTGAGAGATTTATACCTTCCAACACTTTTCCTAGGTACTCAACGTTTTTCAAGATTACGCCCACCTTGAAATCCTTCTATCAGCTTCTTAAAACAAGCTCCCGCTTCACAGGATACGGTTGGTTTGTTGGTACCGAGAGTAAATGGGCAAAGCTCAATGCTGCGGATACACCTGGCTGGGCAGAAGGCGACGAAAGTGAAACACAATATTATAATAATTCAATATTAAAGGAATATTAACGGCACATAAAAGCACAACCAGTGCTACAAAGATGCACCAATGACGGCCGCAAAACATCAAAAGAACGAGACAAGTTGAAATTGCACAAATGAAGGAGATGTTTAACGTCTACCTTATGAAAACTTTCCCTTTCGCAACTCATCTCCCTTGCGGATTTCCGTTGAACTAATTTGTGAAATTGTAAAATGTTCCAACCTGAAGCGAAGAAGAAGAAGTGGTTAAAAGGCCAGCCGTCCGTTGTCCGCGCTTCCGTCAAGTGGCTTGCTCTGTCAGAACATCCTGCTTCTCTGACGCTGAGATGACTCTGACAGTCACACTTGATCGGCGGCGCTGTTCACTTAGCCCGAGGAGATACACTCGAATAGCGTCGCCACACCCATTAACGGAGGAAGAAGTTGTAGCGCCCCTTGCCTGGGGCCCGGACAGCAGGCAAAAACTCGCTCCGCGTGCAGCGCCCGTGAAGGAAGAGGAAGTTAGCTCCCGGCCGGGCAGCGTGTGCAACGCGATATTAAATAAAAAGAACAGTTCGAAACCCAACGCTATCGGAGCTGGGTCTTCGTCGCATTAGCTACGACAAAGTGAAAGTGTGCGGCGCTTTCCTTTCGTGGATAACGAGCAGCCATAATAGCAATGGGTGATTAGCGAGCAGCCATTATCTGTCCACGCCTCTGCAAATTGGTGAGGCTAATATAGTCGTAGACACAGCATGCCAATGCTCATCGATTACATTATCTAATGCGCTGTCTCCACTCTCGTCCTTCTATAGGACCATAGTAAGGACAACGAGTATACCATAACGCTTTGCAATCTTAATAATGATATCGTCGTAATCATCGACAGAAGTAGCCTGGAATCATAATTATCGTCACGTTTTTGGCAGCCTGTGACGAAAATTTTGCTAACTTTTAAATTTACTTTAGGACGTACAAGTGTCGAGATTGCGATATTGAAGCCGAGCACTTGTAGGCTGTTTGTTTAGTAAAAATCCTAACACTATTTTAGATATATCAGTCTTTACGATATCATACGAAATACACAGTACGCGAAAAGCCTCCATCGACATTTACTGAGGCACTAATGGGACGTCGAAGGCCTACCTGTAAGCGTGAAGTGAGATGGTAAGGACTCAACGTTGACCGGATACCGTTGGGCAGAATGATGTATGTGGTGTGTTTGCCAGTAGAGAGTCTAGAAGTTCACAAGGTACCCGGCCAAGATATGTCTGCGATTAGTGTTTAAACTGTAAGGTAGTTGGGGAGGTACACATATATAGTTTCCACCGATCGCGATAGTAGCCACCATTAATAGCCTTAAGGATTGTACAGAGCCGCAGGGGTTCGCAATATGTTGACCCGAGGCTTAAACTGGCGAACAGAGGCGGTGCTGTAGGCTGAACAATAAAGAATGAAATAAAAATTAGTGAAAATAAATTCGAAGCGATAAGTAACTCTGCTGGGCACTAACTAAAACTTTATTCCAGTGAATCGACGTGTTTTCTTCAAATAATTTATTATTTTAATTAGTTGCGTTGACCTTCTGGCATAACATCCAGAATGAGGTTCAAACAACTACTTTAGGACTAATATTTCGCTTTTGCCATGAAGTCTTCGTGGGTATATCCACTTGAAATAATATTAAACATTTGGGCTGGAAAACGAGCTCGCCCACAATTACCGGTCGCTGGTAGTTTCTTCTTTTTTTTCCTTGTTCAGAGTCATTCTATGTATACCAAGCGTATATATATATATATATATATATATATATATATATATATATATACAGGATGTTGATGTGCTCAGAGAAGCGTCACTATTTTTTACAAAAAGCCAATGTTTTGCTAGTGTCTCGCTACGCTCCGGTATTTTTACTGGGTGTTTCACTTGGGCCAAACTTTAAAAAGATGCAAATGCCACGTACCTAGACAGAACCAAGGTATGTTGTTTACCGCCGCTTGGAGATGCTCACAGTATTTTTTTTGCATTCCGCCTAATTGGATAATTAGTCTCAATTCATTAATCACTCAACTTATCAATTATTATAGTTAGATGAAAATCGTCAATGAGAAAATTGTAGAGCAACATGAAAAACTCCCCATACAGCTTTCTGTTGCTCAATACGCGCTACATAAAAGTGTTTTTCTGAGCGTGAAAGATGACCACGAATACACGCAAACTGGCTCGAGCCGCCAGTCGCGGGGCAATATTGCAAATGCCCACAGGGGGCCCGCTCATGAATCATGCAGTGCGAAAAATCATGCTGTGCTTTTTTTAGTATCCGCCAACTTCAGTAGCGTTTATTATTTCTCCTACAAATCCTTTTTTACCTCCGGACATATTTTATCCTCCACCAGTTGTGAGAGATCTTAGTTTGCCTCACTACAAGCTGTACGCGTACAAAGTCTTTAATTATTTAAATATTTCCTCCACTGTTATCTTACACCGCATGCTGTGCACGAAAATTTTCTCCATGCTGTCGGCTGAAGAAAGGAGCTTTATACATTATGCAGCTATTTAGGTGATTAGTTTCGCGAGCGGAAGCTGGTTCCATGGGCCCCGCGCCTAGCCAACGTCGAGAAAGCTTCAGCGCATCTTCTGGCGTGTTGGCTGGGACCGCCCAATCGGAGCGTCACGCACATCTTACACGATCGTCGTATGAGGCTTCTGATTCGTGGGCCCTGCTTCAGACGAGGTGGCATTGTTGTGTGTAAATGCATGGCAGCCGCGTTACAGGGAGAAGTGCAACAGCTCAAGATCTTGTGGAGAAACTCCGCTCGCAGGCGGATCCGCAGCGGAGGATTTGCGGAGAAAACAGCCCTCCTGTATACGGTCTGGCTGTAATCGGATGGATCTCCACGGGCCGGGGGCCGGTCGGGCAGCCTCCACATACCGTAGTTTGGAGACCCCTGGTCTAGACAAATACAAAGAGCCTGGGGCTGCATGTGACGGACCATACGTAGGCTTACTCCATTTGCGTTAGTCGGGGCGGGCACACTGTACTACAGAGAGCCTACAAAAAAGTGCCCTATGTAGTTTCGGCATAACGTTGATCAAGCCGGACCGCATACGAGCATATGGTTATGCTGGGTCCCGAGTGCAATATTTTAGCGTGCTATCACTAAAAGATACTGACACAGCAGATAGCTAACGCAAAAAAAGAACCATAAAGAATTGATTTCGACAAATACGTGGAGCTCCCGGCCCCTATTTATTCATTGAGGAAAAGCTGCTCTTAGATCTTCGTAGGTGAGTAATTTATTTTCTTCCTCAATTAAGGAATGATATAGAAATTGCATTTCGCTAGACCTTCTGCACACAAGTTGTCGTCTCATTAGGAGGCCCAAGTGCATGAGACAAGAACAGGTCCAACTCGTAGGCACATGCTGAAAGAAGTCTGCACATTTGGTTGTTAAGTAATCAGGGGTAGCTTCAGGGGAAACTTGGCATCGTTTCAACTTATTTACATTCATTTTCGAGCCTAAAGAGCGTGCCAAAAGCGGTCGCACTCTCAGATCTGCTTGATACACGTACCTTGTTTTTCACCATTAGACAAGATGGGTACTCACATACTCCAGTCAGAAGTTCTAGATAAAGCATTGAGGGTTACGGCGAAACACATCTGCGGCGCATACGTGGCATAAGTACGATTCCCGCCAGCAGCTCATTGCTTGGCCCGTGCACAAAACTCACATTTACTCCCTCTTGACGTTTTGACACATCGTTCGTGGCTTTTGTCTTTAATTATATTCAGCTTGCATACCAGAAAGACAGTGACGGTCATGTCATGCAGGTGCCTCTGCATTTCCTGCCTGTCACTCTTTCTGAGTGCCTCAGTCTGGGCTTATTGAGTAGTGCGCAACAAGCCGCACAATAAGTATAATCAAACTGTAATCTGAGAGCACGCGGCATAATGAATTCCTCGCACCATGGCGCACTCTCTCTCCATTTTCCGCATTCAATGAACTCTCAGCATGCCCCAATCTACCTCATCTCCCTCAACAAGCCTCACAACTTATGTGAAGGTTACGTTAGTGCAGCTGTTCTCAAAGCTTGCAGCGTTCCAAGTGATGCAATGTTTCAAAGTTTAGCCAACCTGGCGATTGAAATTGTTACTGATGGTGCCGTGCCATTGATGATTACAACATTGTTCGTAAACGTGAACAAACGTGAGGGTTGGAGTCGGTCGCCTTATACTGTGTGTCCAGCTATATTTAGCCAAGGTTTAATTAAACATTCGGGTGCGCTATAGGGAAACCCGACTGAAAGTATGTTGTTGGCCCCTCTATGAAGCAAATCCAGACGCTTTTTTTGCATTATGTTTATTTCAGCCACTGGTTGTTATTTAACTGCTCAACTGTACAGGTCTTAAATTTGTGAAAATGATTCCATTGGGTAAATCGTACGGTGTCTTAGGAAACAATTCCGATTCAGCAGTATTTAAAGTACTTCCTATTGTGCAATTATTATTTCTTTTCTGCATCATAGTGAAAGCACCCGAAATATGAAAAACAAAGCATGTGACTACCTGCTTGTGCGCCGCAATCGCAGTGCTCTCAGTCATGCTGCGCATGAATAGAAGCATTTAAGGCTGGCACCGAGGAAGTGACAGGACGGTGTGTCGACTTCAGGTTCTACATTATCGTTATCGCTCTCACGAACGACCAACTCATCTGCTTTTGGCAGTGCACTCACTCGATACCAATAGCAGACGGGAATGTCGAAGGCAATGCCTGCGTCACTGCCATTTTACATTCACAGCAGCAACGCGGTAGATTAAAGCATCGTTCGTTCATGCAGGGCATGGTTGCGAGCACTGCCATCGTGGCACGCAAACGTGTGGTCGCGTATTTTACGGCGACAACAGCTAAGCACTAGAAATTTGCTTTACCTTGTCAATCCGTCCGTCCATTCCGTTACGCTGACAATGGACGTTGTCTTCATCGACGACACACAACGACGGTTTTTGTCTTCGTGGGGCCACCTCGTCATTACCAGCTTTGCCGTTGCCACAGCGTGAAGAAAAAGAAAATTTCTTCACAACCTCCTCCACCGGCGTTTGAGCCGATGTAAGTGAAGCGAGGTGCATTTGGGACTCGAGCACGCTAACCGCTGAACTCGCACGCATCAACGTAGTGCAAGGTATTGCGTTTTCAGACAGACTCGCAGATGGATGGCGTCTCAGAATGTATTTACGAGGCCAGAACGAGCAATACTGTAGATGACGAGGATGAAATTATATGCATCGCTGGCTCATAAATCTATGGTTTGAGTGTGTTTAGCTGCGGCGGGTGACTGGGCAAGAACCCAGGGCTGTTATTTTGTAGCGATGCCTCTCCGATGCTAATTCCTTTTCGAGCTCTTCGCGCTTGGTCAGTGATCAGAGCGACGGTCCGCTCACGTCATCAACGGGATCAGCCGGCTGTGAGCTGTGGATGATAAGACTAGTAAAGAATAAAGCATAACGCATCGCTACAAAATACCGGCCCAGCAGTTTAGAGCACTTTGTTAGAGGGGAGGGATGCGGTCAGATCAAATGTATTATTAATGCTATTACCATTCTTAAATATACTTCGCACACTTTCCTGTAGCTAGCTATCGGTATCTCTAACCGTTTTCCGCCTACTTAGGTTTATTGGGTAGAGCATCGTGCTGCTGTGGTGAGAAAACCTGAATTCGAAACCAACCGTCAGACCAACGTTTGTTGCTGTGTGTGTGACACTATATATGCGGCACTCTTCAATTAACCGTTTTGACGCCAACTTTGGTCACTAGACTAGGCCTAGATGTTGTAACTATTCTATTCCACTGCCATTCGTATTCGCACTTCGTCAGTGGTCAGAGCTGTGCTCCGCCCGCGTTATCAGCGGGATCAGCCGACCGGAAATGATGGATGATAGGAGTGGCATAAAATCGAGCGGAATGAATCGCTACATTATACCGGCCCTGCGGAAGTCTTCTAGTGTGCTATTCCAGGTGAATGCAGTGATAAATACAATGGTATGATGCTCACAATCAATCTATAAAATTAAGTATGTACAACGCTCCCTGATCATGAGACATAGAGTACCCGGCACCGTATTCGGTAGCTGACACCTTTTTTGCAAGGTTAATTAAAAATGAAGTGTTGTACATTTAACAAGACTTTAAAGAGTTTATAGAATTATATTTGCCATTCACGACGATTCGTGCACAGTTTGTAGAAATGGGACATGGACGGTTGACCACGTTCTTTCAGTGCGTATTAGTATCCAGACGTAAGTCAAGCAGAAAACAGCTAGCTTTCCCGAGGCTTTAGATTTTAAGAAAACTATGGGAAACGCAAAGACATTTTTATTGGAGGAAAGTAAAGGCGGCTGGAAGTACATGGAACGCGCCGAAAAAGGACAAGAACACACTGAAAGAAACATTAGCTTTGATGCTATAATATAGTTCACTGTACATGTAGATGTTTCTAAATATTCTATGTTACCATAAACCACGGAAGCAAAGAAAAAGTTGAGGCACATTTTGAACAACAATCAGTTTATAGAGTATTTTATAGGCTCCTGCCTCCAGAATTACTCTATCGGATAATGAGCGATCTGAGCTGCACGCAAACACCTCATTTATTGAATAAGTCAGTGTAACCGCCGCGGATCATCTCGTGGGTGCCTTCGTCGCACGTGATTGGTCCGCCGCTTCGTGACGTCATCGTGAGGACACACTATCGCCTGCAGTCGCATGCTGCAGCTGCGGAAACCAAACTTGCATTCCACCTGCGTGGCAGCTGCGACGTTCGGGCCAGAAATGCCACACCTATGGCTGTTCAACGTATACAGAAACTTCTTTGCATGTGTGCCTCTTCAGTGCATGTGCGCAGCAGCTACCGGAAATTGAATCCGTGACCTCGTGCTCCGCAGCTAAACACTGTCAAGGCCACTGAATAAGAAAGAAACAAACAAATAACAACAACAGTGTAACACTATATAGGCCCTGAGCCACGTACAGCAGGACGTTCGAAAAACAAGCTTCGGTTGCTCTTTTTATTGGAGGCTAAATTTTATATGGCACCGCCAACTTGTTTTGACATGGCTCTTCGCTTCACTAAGGAACGCTAAGCTGGTCTCCGATGATCTTCCTGACCCTCAATTCCACAATCATTCTGCAACGTGTAAAAAACAAAAAAAAATAGAACAAAAAAACAAGTTTACGAAACGCATGGTCAGCCACAAATATTTACGCGACACGAGCTTTACGAAAAAGCAGAAATCATCGAGCAGCCTGGGAACATAGAGTCGAATTCGGTGTTTCAGCGTGCAGTAGTCTCTGGGCCCTACAGAGTGATTAATTTAGTCGGAAGCGCTACGCCATTAAGATCATAAAAGCACCATTGCTGTGGGACCCGTGTCCCGTAAGCTTCTGTTGCAGACTGTAATGTGCGTATACATAAATTTGTATAACCCTTACAAAAATGCCTATGAACATTATTTTGAACTCCTACCAACTTTCTATTTACTTTACTGACATTCTATTTACATTTGCGTTCTAGTAACATTTGTGCATAGAATGTCAAAATACTTTTCTTACTTCTGTATAAAGAATATGTTATGTACACAGCTAACAGATTTCTTTCTTACTTTTGTATAAAGAACATTTGTTCATACACCGTTAAGAGACTTACTTCTTACTTTTGTGTAAGTAACATTTCTAATACTCCGTGAAAGCTTTATTACTTTTCTTTGAAGAATGTTTTACTTAACACGGTCAAAATATTTCTTTTTCCGAAGGACATTCATCTTCAGTACGTCAACAGCTCGTGCTGTTTACCAAAAAAAGTTTAGAATGGAAAGTAACCTGAGAGCTTTTTATAAATTTGTCTAACGCACAATAATGTGGATATATAACATAGTCAACAATCAAGCTCTTTATTTTAAATCGCAGTTCCAATCCAAGCCGGTGGCGATTGTTGACAGAGTGCTACTAAAATGCGTAAAGAAGTATGTTAGTAAACTGTTATTAGAACATTTTTTACCGCGAAGCTGTTAAGGGCTCACTCTTCGATGGTGGCGCCCGGCAATAGAAAAAAAAATGTGGTTGATCCCTCTTATATAGGAATCGGTATAGAACACGAAAGTGAAACGTGTCTTCACAGAAGTAGTGTAATGTTTATTGCACATTGATATATAATGTCTATTGGTGTTTTGTGGCTAAAGCGCCCTTAGGCGTTGATGCACCCACGCTGACGCCTGGTGGCACGTCTCCTCCATCACGACTACCAACGTCGATGACCATGAGCAACCGTCGTGCATATGGAAGCTGCACTACGCTGCACACGCTAGCACAACGCGAAAGACGAAGCACGTAACTGACACACTAATACAACGCGCAAGACAAAGCACGTAACTGAATCGTCACCGAGTCAAATCAGCGCGTACAGCGCGTCGTAATTGCAGCCTCCGCGATCAACTTCAGAAACATTTTCAGAGCTAATTGCGGAGGCCACGCTCCGCTGTGCTGAGTACGGTGAACACCACCTAGGTGGCGTTGGTAGTGCTTCTTGATGCCAGCGTCCCTTCGAATGCTGGCATCGAGGCGTCGTAGTGCTGAGACCACCGAAGCGTTGACTGTCGGTGCGCGTTAAGGCCCGACCACATTCGGCGTTTTCCCGGCGTTTCCTGGCGTTTCGTCACCCGGCGCCGCTCAGCGTCGACGCTGAAGGAGGCGCCAAGCCGAAACGTCGTACTCAAGGCACACCAGAAATCTCGGCGCCGGCGCCGCCGCCGGAAGCGGCTCGATGAACGCCGACGTGGCGCCGACCAATCAGCGCGTGGCCGCGGCCGCGCTGCTGGCAACTTTTGCAAGCGACTTCCGCAGCAACCATTTCGCTTGCGTGTCACCATGTGGCGCCAGTGTCTCGTCGGCGAGGTGGCGCCGTCTGAGAAAGCAGCCGCTCGTACCTTCGAGCGCGCTGCCGTGAATGTTTTTGTGTGTGTGTGCCGCAGAACTATAAACAGGGCTTAAAAACCTTAATCGGGAACCTTACTCATAGTTCACTTGAATGACATTGCACACTGCTTCTGGTTAAATCTGTCTGGTCACATTGTGCGACGCTGGACTGGCGCTGTTTGCGTGCGTCTCATGTGGCTGGGTGACCTCTCCGGCGCCGTTAATGCAACGACGCCGAGAGACGCAACGGCAGGAAACGCCGGTGAAAACGCTGAATGTGGGCCGGGCTTTAGTGTCATAATGCAGTACTTCTCTTTTCTGCTCGTAGGCGGCGGCACCGCCCCGAGCAAGAGCGCGGGTACACGGAGGAGTGTTAGATATATAAGGCGCGTCTGTGTAGCTCTCTGCAAATGCGTTTGTGGCGCAATGGGTTAAACGCTCGGCGATCTATCGTCGCGGACCGAGAGGTCGTGGGTTCGATTTCCAAATTTTGCATGTTTGTGGAACTTTTTCTTCTGGTTTCTTTCTTTGTATTATGTTCGATGACGTATTTCCGTGACGGAAATACGTCAGTGAAGTCTTGGTGGACCCCGGCATAAAACACTTTCGTGTTAAAAACCGCATATCCACGAAGTGAATGATGATGAGTGGGCGAAGCACCGGGGGATCATTCGGGTAACCGTGAATCACCCGTACATTGCCCCCTCGAACATGCAAATGAGTGACAACACATGTGTACAGTATATACAATGTTGTTTTATTGGTAGTATGTTGTATTGAGGTGCTGACTTCGTTTTCCCTTCATTAAGACGGCCTTGTGATCAGTGCAGCAGCACGGCTACGCCGGCAAGTGGACCCACAGGCCGCGAGAACGCGGGAAGCGGCGGCAAAACGCCGGAAGCGTTCTCTACCTGAGGTTGGTGGCGCCGATGCTAGGTTCAAGCGCGATCTTCGCGAGCCCTCAGCTCCGGGTCCACTTGCCGGCGTTGCCGTACTGCTGCAGCTTTGCGAGCCCTCAGCTCCGGGTCCGCACGCCGGCGTTGCCGTGCTGTTGCAGCTTTGCGAGCCCTGCGAAGCTGCACACACATGCAACGCTGTGTTGAATGTAGGCTGCCTAGTGGTAACCTTTGTCGTACACCCTATGGCGGTGTACCGTAGCGACCATAAGGCCATGGTCCCTGTGGTCACTAAATAAATTAAAACCACCAGATGTATATATTTCTCATTCTTTAATAGTTCAAATAAACAATTACACCATCACATCCTAATAGTCACAATTGTAAATACATAATTCCCACCATAGTACAGCTACAGTGCCCAGAATATACTTACAAGTATATTCTAGGCACTGTAGTACAACTTCGCTGGTCTTCGATCTCCACCTTAGTGGAAGGACTGAGTTCTTTTTTTTTTTTTTTAGAGATTCGACTTGACTAAGTGAGCCTGCGGTGACGTCAGCACAGTTCGTGATAATTAGCTTGCACTAGACCAATTGAATGGTGTGATGATAGCGGAGTACTATGCAGGCCGCGCACCAGCTGCACAGCTTTAGCCCGGCCTTATAGGGCTGATTAAGACTCGAGCCACACCGCCCGCCTGGGCATGTCGCCCGACCGCGCATGCGTTCGGCAGGCGGGTGGTTCGGCGCGAGCGTAAATCGCACTTCTATTGGAAGGCCACCAACTATACCTTTGTAACGAGAAAATCAGGTACATACACTCTGCGATATAAGTAGTACGCTAAATGCGTTGTATGTTGGGCTAGTTGTTATTTGTACATGACAACCATCTTGAAATAGCGCGCCACGGGACGGAACAACAGAAAAGAAGACGAACACAGGCGCAAGCAGGTGAGCAGTGTGTTTCAAGGCTCTATCTCTACCTCTAGGAGTGTGTTAGCGATGCATCGATTGCACTGTACAATGCATAAATAAAATTCCTGTCGCGCTGGTGTAATAACTTATTGTTTGACGGTTTCGATATTCCTTGTAACGGTGTGCTTGGGCAGGTTGTATATATATATATATATATATATATATATATATTGTGGCCATTTATTGTGCTCTTCTTCATCATCTGTACATTATCATCATCATGCGTGTGCCTGATGATGATCTGACCCTCATCTTCTTCGCGCGTGCGGGCGCATCATCATCAGCGTGGTCTGTGTCGAAGGCTGTTCAGGCTCGTTGTGGACGCCGCCCTTCTTCGCCGTGTCGTCTCTCTGGCTCAATAAAAGTCCGCCCTTACTGTGACGTCATAAGTGGTGGAGGTGTTTCTTGGTTCCCCGTCCTCTACGCTTCTGGCCTACTCCCTGGAGCTTCGTTCGGGTCGCCCGCTTGTGCCCACTGTCCGTCAGCATGTCGCAGGAAGAGCAGCCTAGCGCTTCTACCCTAACCATCCTGCCTCCACAAGCCGCACCTTCTGTGATCATCAGCGGCCACCAGCGTGATCCCCATCTGTTCGCTGGTCTTCGCGGTGAAGATGCTGAGGACTCGCTGGATGATTACGAGCGCGTAAGCTCTGCTAATCGGTGTGGTGATCCCTACAAGCTCCGCCATGTCTCGTTCTACCTGACCGGTGTGGCGAAGACCTGGTTTTTCAACCATGAGATTGATTGCACCGATTGGACGAACTTCAAGCAGCAGCTTCGGCAAGTTTTTGGCACGCCGGCGGTTCGCTCCGCCCTTGCGAAGAAAACTCTGGATGCTCGCAAACAACACCCCGGCGAGTCCTACACATCGTACATCGAGGATGTTCTTGCACTATGTCGCCGTGTCAATGTTGCCATGGCTGAGTCAGACAGAATACACCACATTCTGAAAGGTATTGGAACTGTGGCCTTCAACGCGCTCGCCGTCAAAAACCCCGCTACCGTCGCTGACATCGTCTTGACGTGCCAGCGCCTCGACGAGCTCGAGTCCGTACGCTTGTAGCCGGACTTCAGCGATCACCGTTCTGCGGCAGACCCCGACTTGCGCATGATGATCCCGGCGATCATACGCGAAGAACTGCAATCACTTGGCTTGTCATCTCCGTTGATGATTCCTGCTCAGCCTTCTGGTGCAGCATTGCGCGACGTCATCAGAGAGGAACTTGCGTCAATGACCTGCTCTGCGAATAGTGGACCCTCCGGCCCCTAGCACCATACCAACATACGCGCAGGTTGCTGCCGCGCCTCCAACTAGTGTACGTCCAACGTTGCCTCTACCCACATACACGCAGGTTGGTGTCCCTCCTCCGGCCAATGTCCCCTCATTACCACTTGAGCCGTCATCACCCCATCTGACCGCACTATCTCAAAGCGCACCGAGCGCCCCTTACTACCTGCCTTGGCGACCGTCTCGTCCTACCTGTTATAACTGTGGTTATCGCGGCCATATATCACGTTTTTGCCGCAAGCGCCAACAAGACGAGCGTCGCGGGTACGACCTGTGTGAACGCGATGCGTATTCTGGTGGCGCCTCTTACCAAAGCCGTCGTTACGCGTCCCCTCCGCGCCGTTCTCCATCTCCGCCCGCAACGACCGAGACGCCGAATGGTTACCGTACAACCAGACGCCGATCACCTTCGCCCTTCCGCCGCTCCTCGTCACCGCTTCGGTCTACCTCATTCACCTCTGAACGCCGCCCGGAAAACTAAGTAATGCAGTTTTCGGAGGAAAAACTGCATTCACCGACAGGACTACAATTCCTCCAGCGGCGCGCCCTTATAATATGATGTCCGTGTTTGTTGAAGGTGTGCACGTTGAAGCTTTGGTGGACACCGGTGTGACTTTATCTGTTATGCATTCCGATTTGTATAGGCGTCTCAGGAAAGTTGCGACGCCTTATGATGGACCCGCGCTTGTTGCAGCTCAAGGGAAAACAACCCGCCCTTCCGCGTTTTGTAGAGTGCGTGTATCCATCGATGGTATCGTCCACTACATACAATTTGCTGTGCTGTCGGCCTGCTCCCACCAGCTCATTTTAGGATGGGATTTCTTTGTCTCTGCTTCTGCTACTATATGTTGTGGGCAAGGTGTCGTACATATGTCCGACACCGACTATTCGCTCGGCGATGAACTGTATCAGCCACTTCGTCTACTCACTGCAAAGAGAGAGAGAGAGAAAATGATTTAATGAAAGGCAGGGAGGTTAACCAGGACTGAGCCCGGTTGGCTACCCTACACTGGGGGAAGGAAAAAGGGGAGAGAGAGATTAAGAGAAGAATAGAAAGTTCACTCTTGATATCGCCGACGTAGCAACAGATCTCTGTTCTATCACTGATTATCACTCAGTCCGGGTCATAGACGGTCACTCAGTCCTGTCGTTTTTAAAAATCGCAGCAGCGCTTTTGTGGCCTTTTGCAGCTGTGATATTCGAGGCCATGGTCCCAAGATCTTGCTCAAAGTGAACGGTCTTCTATCTAGCCTATTGAGAACGTTGCAGAGGTTATGTCTTTCGCTTTGAAAAGATGGACAGTAGCATAGTAGGTGTTCTATAGTCTCATCGACACCACAGGCATTACACTCGGCGCTATCAGCCATTCCAATCAAACACGTGTAAGCATTGGTGAATGCAACACCCAAGCGTAAGCGGCACAGCATTGTCTCCTCATTTCGCGGAAATCCAGGCAACAGCCGCAGCTGCATAGATGGGTCGAGAGAATGCAACCAATGTTGGGCGAATTCAGTTGTATGCCACTTCTCCAATGTCATAGTTTGCGCTAGCTTGCTTAGATGTTGGGCTGCGTCAGTCCTCGACAAAGGTACAGAAACAATATTTGCTCCTTCATGTGCTTTCCTAGCAGCTTCGTCGGCGATGTCGTTGCCGGTGATGCCGCAATGACTCGGCAGCCACTGAAACACGACGTCGTGTCCTTTTGCGATCGTATGGTGGTGCATTTCTCGTATCTCCGAGACGAGTTGTTCGCAGGACCCGCGACGGAGAGCTGACAAAAGACATTGTAGGGCCGCCTTTGAATCGCATAATATTACCCACCGATTAGCCGGTTGGTTGTTAATATAATCAATGGCACCTCGGAGGGCAACAAGCTCCGAAGCGGTCGATGATGTCACGTGAGAAGTCTTGTATGTGATGCTCATTGATCGTGATGGTATAACCACTGCGCCGGTGGAGCTGGTCTGAGTGGAAGAGCCATCCGTATATATGTGGATTTGGTCAGAGTAGAAAGAGTGCAAGCAATCGAGAGCTGCTTGCTTCAAGGCCAAAGTGGGCATGTCCGTCTTTTTTCTTATTCCTGGAACGTAAAGGCGCACTTCAGGTTGTTTTAAACACCACAACGCTGATGGTGAACGTGTCGAGGGTGTGAACCCCGATGGTAGGGAGGCACTATGAATGTTGACCACGTTGGAAAATGACGCCTGTGGTCGTCGTTCTGGCAGGGAGGCAAGAGAGCTTGATTGCACCCGTGAAACGTGGCGAATATGGGCCCTAAGCGTGTCGATGGTCATGTAAGTCGTGATCGGGTGGTCTTGAGCCGTGATAACTGTTCCTGCTGTTGAGGCGCTCCGCGGAAGGCCGAGGCAAACACGTAATGCCTGTGCTTGCACGCTCTGAAGGGCTCGAAGATTTGATCTGCATGTTTTAGCAAGCACGGGAGAGCTATAGCGTAGGAAGCCGATAAAAAGCGCTCGGTACAACTGTAGCATAGAGCTCACTGATGATCCCCACGCTTTACCGGCGATGAATTTGAAAACGTGAACCATAGATGTGAGCTTCTTCTTCAAGTGGGCAACCTGAGGGCTCCAGGAGAGGTCTCGGTCAACAAAGACACCCAAAAACCGATGATTTCTCTTGTAGGAGATACGCTGGCCATTGATGCACACTGGATAACCAGACATCGCTTTTCGCGTAAAAGCAACTAACGCACATTTTTCTGTCGAGATGGTTAGGCCTTGTGTGCAAAGATAGCCAGTTGCCTGCGTTGCTGCCTTCTGTAACCTTGCCCGAACCTGCGGGCGAGTCACCGCTGATGCCCAGATGCAGATGTCGTCGGCGTAGATCGAAACACTCACTGTTTCCGGAAGGGAATCGGCCAGCCCAAGAAGTGTGAGGTTAAAAAGAATAGGGCTTAGAACACCGCCTTGAGGAACGCCACGGCATGTGTAGTGGTCAGTAGTCGGACCATCTTCTGTGCGTACATACAAGGACCTTTGTGTCAAGTAGCTTTGGATCCATCGAAATACTCGCCCTCCTAGTTCCAATGTCAAAAGTGCGTCTAGGATGGCTTGATGGGAAACGTTGTCGTAGGCGCCTTTCACGTCAAGAAAGAGTGCTACTGATAAGCGTTTCCAAGACTTTTGCTGCTCAACAGATGACACTAGATCGATGACATTGTCAATCGATGAACGGCCTCGTCGAAATCCCGCCATAGAGTCGGGGTAAATATTGTGGTGTTCAAGATACCATTCAAGACGCATGAGGATCATGCGCTCCATGAGTTTTCCGACGCAGCTGGCGAGTGCTATAGGCCGATATGATGACAGTTCTAGCGGTGACTTTCCTGCTTTTAGCAACGGTACCAAGCGGCTGCGTTTCCATTCCTGTGGAACGACGCCATCATGCCATGACCTATTAAAAAGGTTGAGCAGTTCTCGTCGCGCTTCTCGACGTAGGTGGCGCATAGCATTATATGTGATTCCGTCGGGCCCTGGCGAAGACGAACACCGACATAGCACCATAGCAGCCCCTAACTCTTCCATAGAAAAAGGAGCATCCATACTTGTATCTCGTGGACCAGGAATGTCGCCTAAAACCATGTCAGGGAGTAGAACTGTTCCGCCGGCGACTTTCGCACAAAACTCTTCTGCAACGTCTATCTCACGGCGGTTTTGATGGAGAGCAAGGGCGTTAAATGGGTGTCGTTGCTGGGGACATGAGCGAAGACCCCTTAGGGTACGCCACACACGGGACAGTGGCTTTCGGGGGTCCAGTGACTCACAAAAGCATTTCCATCTTTGATCTTCTAGTTTATCCATCCGGCGCTGTATCTTCTTTTGCATTCGCCGAGCTACTCTGAGGTCAAGAATTGACTTCGTGCGCCTGTACCTCCTTTCAGCTCGACGACGTAGTGCACGAAGTCTTTCCAATTCAATGTCATACTCTGTACGCTTTGATGAATGAGTGAAGCTACGCGTACAATCATGCATTGCGTCTGCAATGATGTCTTCGAGCCTGCGTGCGATTGGTTTCTTGCATGCGTCTTCCACAAGATCTTCAAACACTGACCAGTCAATTTGGCGAGATATATTGGGTAATGTAGCTTCTAGTCCATCGATTCTCACATAGGTCGGAATATGATCACTTCCATGGGTTTCGATATCAGTGAACCACTGCACTCTCGAAGTTAGGCAACGTGACACCAGTGTTAAGTCTAGGCAGCTGCTGTACGTTGTTCCTCGCAGAAATGTCGGGCTTCCGTCATTTAGAAGACGCAGATTGTGGCCTGATGCAAAGGATATGAGTGACCTGCCTCTTGAATTTATCCTGGAGCTTCCCCATATCTGGTGGTGAGCGTTGAAGTCTCCTGTTATTATCCAAGGACCGTGAGTCGCAGCCATAAGATCGTTTAGTCTTTTGCTATCGAATTGACTTGTTGGGGAAAGGTAAACGCCAATAAGTGTAAAAGACAGCCTCTTCTTTTTCACAGTAACACAGACATATTGGTTATCGTCGTGTGGAGGTACGGGCTGGGCGAAATACGTAAGGTCCTTGCGAATGTAAACCAGAACCTTACTACTTCGGGCACAAGTGGTTGAAACGAAAGGTTCATATCCTGATAGTCTCAAGGTAGTTGATAAATTCGGTTCACAGATGACCAGCACAGGAAAGCGGTTTTCAAACACGAACTGCCGGAAATCCGAAATACGTGACCTCAGGCCTCTCGCATTCCACTGAAATATGGAGGCGCTTCTGACATCATCCCGGAACGATCGCTGCTGCTGTCGACGAGCCATGGTTCCGCTATATAAGTTTTCAAGCACTGGACTTCTGAAGGCTTGCGAGAACCGGATTGATGGCATCCAGCACTTGCATGCACTTCTAGCTGTTGGCGTCTGCAGCTTGTCCAGAAGAACACGAAGAGCACTCACCAGAGAGCTGAGCATAACAACAATTTGTTGATCCTGGTCTGTCAATTTATCAGGAACAGACGAGGTGTCCCTTGCTGTAGATGTCTGTTTCCGCTCCGTAGGTGCATGTAGCCTCGGGAGTTCAGGCCAAGCGTCAGCTGCCGTGTTGTTCGAAGCTCCTTTGTCCTTAGAGCTGACGGCGTTTGGCCTGGGCGGGAGAGGGGGTGGTGATGTACGTGGCTCGCGCGGTACAGAGGCTTTGGAGGTTCTTGAACGGCGTCGGCGACGTGATCTTCGTCGCTTAATAGATGCTGCCGCTTCTCGGTGAGACGAGTTGTCTCTAACCATTTTCTTTAAAATTGCCATTCCTTTCGAATTAAGGGGCACTCCTTTGAGGATGCATCATGAGGGCCGCTGCAGTTTGTGCACTTCAGCACACTGGCCTCGCACGTGTCAGTGGTGTGCGGCCCCGTGCATCGAGAACACACGGAAGTGTTTTTGCACACACTACTCACATGGCCTAACTTCATGCACTTCCAGCACTGTAGTGGTTTTGGTACAAAAGGCCGAACTGCGTGTCGGAAGTGGCCCACTTTTACGTGTGTTGGTAGGGATTCGCCCTTAAATATGATCTTCACACACCGTGACGTGCCGAGACGAAAAACGTTTGCGATGACGGTGGTTTCTGTAGCCGGCTTGATTAAGATCGACAAATCGGTGTCGGCAATGGTTTCGTCGACATCATAAATTACGCCAGTACTGCTTCTTTTCCCAGCGGAATATGAGGGTGGACTTTAATCCCGTCAAGTTCCGTGACCTTGCGCAAAGAATCTAACGCAGCCGCATGTTCTACGTCGATCGCTACGACGTTCTTACGGGTGTTTACTCTGATGTCCTTGATTTCATTCGGGACCAGTGCCTCTAGATGTGTAGACACGGCTTGCCTGTTGAGGCATCTCAGGTTATCCGTGGCGAGAACTGGCGTGAAAAGGATGGTGAGTACCTCGGTAATCCGTGATGACCTCATGGTGGACGCACTCGAATTCGATGATGTGCTGACAAACCTTCTCTTTGCTTTACGGCTCCGCACCAGCTCGAAGGT